>NC_057798.1:124093521-124102889 GCF_018294505.1 Triticum aestivum
ATTCGTACACTGAGGCCGCCAAAACCCGCGAAACCCCATGCTCCTCCATCGGCCTCACGACGGCCGCCCAGCCGGAGACTCTTCCCCGACTACGTCGTCCACCACAACGGATTGCTGTCCCTCATCCACCGCACCGGATGAGGATCCATTGTCGATCTCATCGTCCCGCCGGATTAGTCTCCCTGTCCTCCACCTCCAAGGAGTTGCCCCGATGTTCGCCTCGTCTGTCGCGCCACCTCAATCCCCACAACGCCGTCTTGACCTGCCCCACCAGAACTGCAGCACCCTCACCAATTCCTCCGATGAAGCCGAGGCCAACTCGGCGCCACCAAGGAGGTTCTGCACTCATCGCTGCATTTTATCTTTTATTCGATCTCACGGGGTTGCTGGTGCTCGATACCCAGCAGACATGGCGGGCCTCCATCGACGGCGCCGTCGCCGGCCACATCATCCACAGTGTCTCTCCCCCATAAAGTTGCTTCCTCGGCGGCGACTTCCACAACGGCACTAGCTGCAGCTACTCCGGCTCTCGCTCACACTGCGGCTCTGTTCTTGCTGTCGGTCGCGCTGCTGCACTGCTCTTGCTTTCGTTCATGCTCCTGCTCTGCTCTTGCTCTTGCTTGTGTGGCTGCTGCTGCTGCACGACCTCCGGCAGCTACAAGAGTTGCTGCTTTAGCACTCGCTCGTGGTGCTACTGCACGACTTGCTCTCTGCTAGTGCGTTCCCTGCTCGAGCGTCTGCTGATTTAGATCACTGCTTCTCTGCTACTCGTGCTCGAACGCCCTAAACATCTATTGCAATGCTCTGCTACTAGTTCAATCAGTTTCGACAGTAAAATTCAGTTTAGACTATAAAGTTCATTTTTTCAGTTAAGTTCAGAGTGAACAGTACTTACAGCATCTGTCGGAGCGGCCGTGGTGCGTCTGATGCATTTTACATCTAGCACTTTTTGGTGATGTATTTTACATCATCTATTGCAGATGATATTAGGGTCCCACTTCAGATTAACATTGTCTGTCTTGTCCTGCTTCAGCCTCGTCGCCGTACACCTCACCGGAGCTGCTCCAACGACGGAACCGTCCATCACAACAGAGTAGTACCCTCGGCGCCATTTCCAGAGGCCTCGGATCTTATTCCTTGCCGCCGACAGTCACACCAGCATCACCATCCTCCACTTCCAACCGAATGATGCTGAGGTCCACAAGGCTATGCCAAAGAGGTTATACACTCGTCGCATCACTTTATTACTCTGCATTCATGTTGATCCCTCAGGGATCCTTTGCTATGGAACTACTATTCATGCAAATCTGTTAGAAGGAGTGGAGCGAAGCAAAACTGGAGGATTTTTTTTCCTTTGGTGTTTCTTTCGAAGAAAAAACGTAGGAATTTTATTCACTTGGACGTCCTTTTCAAATTAATATGCATGAAGAACAGAACTAATTGCATTACTGGCATAATAAGATTCTTATTTTTTTCATTTTCATGTGGTTTGACTTTAATTTGACCACATTTCTCCATTTTTGTGTTCTTCCAATTCATGTGAACAAACACCGAGGTTGACTAAAATCCTATGTTTCCAAATGCTCTATTTTGCACGTGCATTCCTATCCTATTCCTGTGTTTTTCCTATCTCTGTGTTTATAGAATCCTCCAATTCTAAGGAGCCCTTACAGATTGTAACAGCCTGGATTTTGGCCCTTTTCTTTTTTCTTTTGATTTATTTGGTTTTTGCTGTTTTTCTTTTTGGAGTGGTTCTGTGGCCTTACCACCTAGGAAATCATCCTCATTCCCCCTCCCAAGTGGCTCATCATTCTCAAAACCTTGCCAAGATCATGTCACTTCACTCCTTGACCAAACCCTAAAATTCTTTTCTAGGGAAAAATTCCTTTTTCATTAAAAGAATAACCCTATCCGCCCTAGGTTGTAAAGCAACCTATATTTCTGTCCTTCAAAAAAATCCCAATTAATTCTCATAATTCATTTGGGTCATATATAGCTCAAATATGCCCAAAAATTTCCTTGGTAAGTTCAAAAATAATCCCCAATAATTATTCTTCATTTTTGTCCAGTGTGGTTTTCTGTGAAGGAAGAGCCACCTATCTTTTCTTGATTGCTCCCCAACTCCTTTGGCATGCTTATATGTTCAAATAATTCCCTCATGCACAAGTTCAACTTTATTTGCCTAGCCAATCTTCCTCAGCAAATTTTCAAAGTTTCTGTCAAACAGAAGCCATGATGAAGGAAGTACTATCTAGGAATATCCAAATGAGTTGTTCTTTTGCACACTCCTTAATGTGCTCATATTAACCCCCTACACCCATTTGAAGCCCCATCCAATCATCTATGTGAGCACAGGAGCCAATCTTTGATTCTGACAATATTTTCAGGTTGTGAAGCAAGTGTATTTTATATTGCTTAAAAACTCCTGATAAATTACCAGATCATTCTTATACCCATAAAACATATCTCCACTCATTGTGGGCATATTTAATCAAGCCATTATCCCTCTAGAATGTTTGCAAGTTTCTGGTCAGTGGAGATGCTTGTGAAGCAAGTGCCATTTTGGCTTGTCCATTTGGCATGAGCTTTTTACAGCATCTTCATATGTCCAAATAATCAAGCTTTGCCCAATCTTAGCCCTAGTTGCTACTCTATGTGAGAGCATCATCATGATCTTCATTTCTGGACCAAAAATGCAGTTGTGAAGCAACTATATTCATTCTTGGTCCATTTCTCCTCAAACTCCCCAAGACTGTAGTCCTTCCTAGCCTAAACCCCCCAGACATAATCCTTGACCCATAGCATCTCTCTCTTGATCACACTTAGTTGATAAAGTTTACTGCAGTAAACTTTAGAGGATGCTTACCATTTAACCATAGCACCCCAGATCCATCCATGGCCTCATCAATGCTCTATCTTGGAAAGACTATCATCTAGACAATGTTTTGGGTCCTGTAGAGCATTGAATGCCCCAGCTCATGTGGTGACCACGACAATGGCATGCCTGTGCACGCGCTCTATGTGCAGTGGCCACGTCCAATGGCTGTTTGTGCTGGACCCCCTCCTCCTCTCGTCGCCTTCGCGCGCATAAGCGTGTCCAGCAGCTGGCCCGTGTCGTCGCCGTTCCCCTGGACCCCTCTTCCCCTCCGGAAGCTTCCTCATCGACGCAAACCGTAGCGTGCCCACGGGAGTACAGTGGTGTTTGGCCTGGTTCGTCATCGTCGTCTTCCTCCCTGCGTCCCTCAACCTCTTCTACCCCGTAAGCTCTTCCCTATGCCTCCCCGTCGCCTTCCCCGAGGTCATATGCGAGCACACGCGTCCGTGGCGCCGTTCGCGCGTCCGCGGCGGTGCCAGCTCGGCCACCTGGCCCCGCGGCTATATAAGCCCACCCTGAGGCCCCTCGACCTCACCACTGGCCTCACCTTGCTCCCAGCCCCCTCCCCGTCCACTCGCTCGAGCTCCAGTAGCTCTCTGTGCCCCCCATCGCCACCATGGCAGCTGTAGTGCTCTGGCTAAATTCGGATGAGCTGAGTCCCCTCACTCCATTCAGCCACCATCTTCCTCTTCCCCACTCCTCGGTGCACCTCTTCCACCTGCTCCCACTTGCGGAGTAGCAGAAGCCTCCGTCTTCAAGTCCAACCGCCACCGGAGCTGCCTCTGTTCCCCTCTCCTCGTGGTCGTCCCGCCCCTCCCCGGTGCTGGCTGACCTTGGAGACGGGTGCGGTCGGTCCTCCTGAGCCCGCCGGTGGCCTCCGTTTGGCCGGAGGTGGCCGGAATTGCCGGGGCCGGTACCGGCCGTGCCACTGCCTCGCCCCTCCCCTGCTCTCGTCGGGGAAAGAAGAAGGAGGAGCAGGAGGAGGGTGTTGACCGCGCGTGGACCCCCCGGGCCCCAGGCGTCAGCGACCCAGGGGCCGGCCCCATTCCTACTGACGTGGCAAGTGGAAGCGCATTTTGGGCGTGTGCGTTTTCATCTACAGAAAACGTATTTCCAACTTTGCGCTTCTGCCTTATCCACTCAGGGACCTGTTTGCTAAAAAAATTTATATATAGGTCCCTGGCAGTCAAACCCTCATAACTCCGCAATCTTAACTCCGTTTAAGGTGAAACCAACGCTCACTTCTTCGTTTCATCGAGCCCATTCTGTTGGTTTCATTTTCACTTTGGTTTGACACTGTGAAAATGACCTTTATGCCCTTGCCCTTAATCAGCCTCCTCTAAGAGAAAATGTTTTCCGGCGATTCGTTCCGTGAGCCTCTTGCACTTTCTTCTGGTGATTTCTTCCACCCCATGCAAGCCACACCCTCCATTTGCATCACTGTAATGCAGTGACATGGTTTAATCTATTTGAACTTATTTAAAATATTGCTTTAGCAACATGACTATGCATGGCATTTTCTCGGAGTATTATTTTTATCTTGTGGATGCCATGCTATTGTTTGGATTACTAGGAGTTATGTGTGTAGATGATGAGTATCATGTTGCCATTGGAGTATTAGTGGCTGATGTTATGATTGTTTTCATGATGATATCTGTTATTATATTGGAATATTACTTTGGATGCCATCCTGCCTTTGGATTATTAGTGGTCAATATGATTATTTTCATGATGCTAGTCGATGTTATGTTACTGTTGCTTGGAGTACTATTTTCGGAGATGATATTTACATGTGGATCTTAGCTGGATAGCTTTGTTCTTGTTATTGGAGTAGTAGGATTATTGTTTTCGGATTCATCATGATAGTAGTGTCGTGCTACCCTTGGAGTATTTTGAGATGATGATATTATGCTTAGATTAGTTGTTGGATATTACTACGGCTTGAATTATAGGTTGATAGCTGATATCGGAGTATTAGTTACCACAGTTATATTTTTGGGGTAAAATTCCGTCATTAATTGGTCAGGTGCCACCGAACCGGGCTTTTCCAGTGCAACCACATTTACCGGTATGGGACGACCCTAATGCGGTCTATTGTCGTACCTCTGGTCGGTGCCTCCAACTAGGGAAGGTTATGGGCGCGTGCTACCCTGATCAGGTAGGTGGACATAAGCCTTGTGTGCCCGTAGTTTTATAGCCGACGGGTGAAAGTGCTAGTTATCGACTAGAGGGGGGTGAATAGGCGATTTTTAGCAAAGTCTTCAAAACGTGGAAGTTTGGAAGACAAACAATAGAAATAACCTAATTGATATGCAGCGGAAGATAAACTACAACAAGCAAGCCATAGTCAAGTATGCAATAGTGTTAACGTACGAAGACTAATAGCAGCTAGGTAGTAGGATCAGGATGGAAGATAGTATGAAGCCAATCAACAATAGTAGTCAAGCAATGAAGTCAATCAGATAAGACAGATAAGCAATGACTTCACAAAGACAAACTCAAAGTAAAGGAGGGAAGAGATAGAACCAGTCACTTGTTGAAGACACATGATTTGTTGGACCAGTTCCAGTTGCTGTGACAACTGTACGTCTGGTTGAGGAGGCTGAGATTCAACTCAGAAGACCATGTCTTCACCTTATTCCCCTTGAGCTAAGGTCACTTAGTCCTCGCCCAATCACTCTGGTAAGTCTTCAAGGTAGACTTCCAAACCTTCACAGACTTCGTTCACCCGGCAATCCATAATGACTCTTGGATGCTCAGAACGCGACGCCTAACCGGCTGGAGGATGCACAGTCCTCAAGTGTAATAAGTCTTCAGGTCACACAGACAGAAAGACTTCAGTGATGCCTAACACTCTTTGGCTCTGGGTGTTTGGGCTTTGTCCTCGCAAGGATTTCTCTCTCTCAAATGCTTCGAGGTGGGTTGCTCTCAAACGACAAAAGCCGTATACTAACTCTAAGCAGCCACCAATTTATGGTATAGGGGGTGGGCTATTTATAGCCACAAGGCAACCCGGCCTGATTTGTCTGAAATGACCCTGGGTCACTAAGGAACTGACACGTGTTCCAACGGTCAGATTTCAAACAAACACGGCAACTTTACTTGGGCTACTAGCAAAGCTGACTCATCCAACTCTGGATAAGATTTGCTCTCATTGTCTTCGCTCGAAGACATAGGATTTGGGTTGAGCATCACTTCAGTCACTCTGACTTAGTTCACTTGGACCCCACTTAACAGTACGGTGGTTCCTATGACTCAACAAAGAAGAAAAAGGAAACAACGAAACCACACAGTCTTCGCGTTCCATAGTCTTCACTCAATGTCTTCTCATGTCATAGTCTTCAATATGAATATCTTCTCATACCACCATTGTCTTCACTGTCTTCATACATTTTTAGGGGTCATCTCCGGTAGGTAAACCGAATCAATGAGGGACACTACCTGCGTTATCCTGCAATTCTCACAAACGCATTAGTCCCTCAACCAACTTTGTCGGCAATACTCCAAAACCAACTAGGGGTGGCACTAGATGCACTTACAATCTCCCCCTTTTTGGTGATTGATGACAAACTGGTTGAAGTTTTCAACGGGAATAAAGTATGTGAAATTGTAAAGGATAGGAAATTGTCTTCATAAGTAGCAAGGGCTCCCCCTGAAGATGTGCATATAAGTAATTTTGCTTTTGGAATGCAAATGCACATGGCAGGTTGTACTTGTGGAGATCCGCTTCAACTTATGAAGATAATTCATCATGCATGAAATGATATAGCATATAGGATGACATGCATAATGAAAAATGGATGTCTGCAGGATGATCTAAGTGCGGAAGTTATCATCGCACATGCGGAATTTATCATCGTATCACAGTAAAGCAAATAAGTAGCAGACGACCATCAAGTTTAGGTGTTACAACTCAAAGAACCAAATGTTTTAAAAAGCAAGAGTTGTAAGCACGAGGCAAAAATATAATGCAACCGCCCATATGAACCCGCTTGAAGACTATCAAACTCATACGCTTCTCCCCCTTTTGTCAGTAATGACCAAAAAGGTTTGAAGACATAGAGTATCTACTCGTCCTCATGAGGAGTAGTTGAAACCGCAGGGTTGTCGTTGTCGTTTGGCGGTGCAGACGAACTTGGTGCAGTGTTGATGCGTGCAGAAGTAGGAGGTGGTGAAGTAGCATCATCTTCGTCATCGATCACTCTGGCATTGACAGTTGCCGTGGAGGAAGAATATTCAGAGTCTTCAAGAGATGGAGTACGACGTAGGACAGCAGTCCGTGGAGGAGTGGAGTCAAACTGGAATCGTTCATTGAAGCCATCGTCTTGAAGATCTGCTTCAACACTAAGTAGGGTCAGGCTCTTCCATGACCGCCGGCAAGTTTCATGAGCAACAAAGGCATTCTTGGTGGCAAGGTTATGAATGCGATTGACATCCACCAAGAGACTTTGCATCTGTCTTTTGAGCCAAAAGTGATGTTTATCCTGTTTCTGATGAAGGGCTACACAAAGTTCTCGGTCGTTGAGAACGCGAGAATGCTTCCGAGGCCTTTGGGCAATGGTGCTTTCAGTGGCTTCAGTAGGTGCTCGATGAGGCAGACGAGTATTTCCAGCCAATGGATAGATTCGTGTTGCTGCTTGAACACCTTCAATGGGTTGAGTGAGGCTTTGGTGCTCGGCATTCTGAAGACAAAGAGGCTTCTTGGCAGGTTCAGGGTATATAGCTTCAACTGACATATCAACCTCTGGTAGGAAAATCACATGATTGCGAGCAGAAGGTTGATAGTTTGACAGATGAGTGTTGCTTGATGAGGCGCATGACCCATGGAGCATAAAACTTCAGACCAAACAGATCATATCCAGATGCAGCCAGTTGCCTGATGAAGAAATCTTGCGCATTGAAGCTGATGCCATTGAGAATGTAGAAGACCAGAGTCTTCATAGCTCCTTCAAGCTTTGCCGCTAATGAATTTCCTTTGATAGGCCATAGAGTTCGCCTGATGATGTGATATATGGTGCATGGCAAATACTCAAGGTCTTCAACAAAGAACTTTGTTGGATATTCAGCATCACGAGGCAAAGGCTTCATCATGCTCAACATCTGACTCATATTGGGTTCAGGCTTATGGAAGATGCTTTCCAAAGCATTGCGGTGATTTTGACAACCAGGTTCATAGAGTTCTCCGGGAGTGGATAGACCTGTAAGCTCAATGATGTCGAGAGCTTTGGCTTCATGATGAACATTTCCTATCATCCACTCTAGAATCCATGTCTTGATATCTCTGTTGTAGCCGCGAATATGCAGAGTAGCATAGAATTGAAGCAATAGCTCTTCGTTCCAGTGTTCTTTATCTGTGACAAAACTGAGCAGCCCAGCATCACGAAAGCAATCAAGTGCTTCTTCTAAGCAGGGCAGTCCAGTAATGGCTTCAGTGTCGAGGCGCATATGAGGGAAAATGCGCCCTTGATCATACAGAACACAAGAGTAATAGCTTCGCTGCTGATGACTCCAGAACCGATCTGATGATATTCTTGGCTTCGTGTAGGGGTTCTTCGAGCTGTGAAAGAATGTGTTGTGGCTCTTGAAGCCATTTGCACTGAAAGACCCTGGTGAGTTTGCAGTACCTGGAAACCTTGGCAGTCTTGGCTTGGGCTTCTGGACCAGAGGCCTATGCTCAATGTGATAGTCAAATTGAGGACCAGAGAGATTAGGCGGAGGGACCAGAACGGGCCATCTTACTGTGATTAGCTCGCCATGGTTGTATGCTTGCTCGATTGTATAGGGCCGTGGTGGCGGAACAGGAGCAGTGGCAGCAACTGAGGCTTCAGGCTGCACAACTGGTGCTTCACACTACTTGAAACTGGGAATTTGCCATCAGCCAGCTCTTTGCCATCTGCCAGCTGATGGCAAAGAACGTCTTTGCCATCTGCTTATAAAAAATAGATGGCAAAGAACTGACAGACGGCAAAGAACATGGTTGCCATCAGCCAATTCTTTGCCATCTGCTAGTGTATGGCAAATAATCTTTGCCATCTGCTAGCAGATGGCAAAGAGGTGGGTAGGGGTCCAATGCTGTAACGGCCTGTCAACCCACCTCTTTGCCATCTGCCAGCAGATGGCAAAGAATCTTTTCCGTCTGTTGGCAGATGGCAAAGAAGTGGGTGGGGCCCAATGGATGACTGCGCTGTAACGGCCCAGTAGCCCCACCTCTTTGCCATCTGCTAGCCGCTGGCTGATGGCAAAGATATGGGCCTTTGCCATCCGCTGGCTGATGGCAAAGAGGTCGGACTATCTCCTCCCCTCTCTTCTTCTAAAAAAAATTCTCCTCCCCTCTCTCCCAGCCCGGCCCCACCCCTCTCTCTCCCTCCCACCCCGGCCCCACCCCTCTCTCTCTCCCCACCTCACCCACCCACCACTTCTCTAAAAAAAACCCAACCCCAAACCGCACCCGCGCGCCCCAGCCGCTGAACGACCCCAGCATCGCCGCCGGCCC